>NW_021163121.1:780000-783412 GCF_004324835.1 Dendronephthya gigantea
ATGGCATGGCATGGCATGGCATGGCATGGCATGGCATGGCATGGCATGGCATGGCATGGCATGGCATGGCATGGCATGGCATGGCATGGCATGGCATGGCATGGCATGGCATGGCATGGCATGGCATGGCATGGCATGGCATGGCATGGCATGGCATGGCATGGCATGGCATGGCATGGCATGGCATGGCATGGCATGGCATGGCATGGCATGGCATGGCATGGCATGGCATGGCATGGCATGGCATGGCATGGCATGGCATGGCATGGCATGGCATGGCATGGCATGGCATGGCATGGCATGGCATGGCATGGCATGGCATGGCATGGCATGGCATGGCATGGCATGGCATGGCATGGCATGGCATGGCATGGCATGGCATGGCATGGCATGGCATGGCATGGCATGGCATGGCATGGCATGGCATGGCATGGCATGGCATGGCATGGCATGGCCATGGCATGGCATGGCATGGCATGGCATGGCATGGCATGGCATGGCATGGCATGGCATGGCATGGCATGGCATGGCATGGCATGGCATGGCATGGCATGGCATGGCATGGCATGGCATGGCATGGCATGGCATGGCATGGCATGGCATGGCATGGCATGGCATGGCAGGCATGGTATGGTATGGTATGGTATGGTATGTAGGTAGGTATGGTATGGTATGGTATGGTATGGTATGGTATGGTATGGTATGGTATGGTATGGTATGGTATGGTATGGTATGGTATGGTATGGTATGGTATGGTATGGTATGGTATGGTATGGTATGGTATGGTATGGTATGGTATGGTGTGGTATGGTATGGTGTGGTGTGGTATGGTATGGTATGGTATGGTATGGTATGGTATGGTATGGTATGGCATGGTATGGTGTGGTGTGGTGTGGTGTGGTGTGGTGTGGTGTGTGGTATGGTGTGATGCGGTGTGGTGTGGTGTGATCTGATGTGGTGTGGTGTGGTGTGGTGGTGTGGTATGGTGGGGTGTGGTAAGGTGGGGTGTATCGTACGGTGTGGTGTGGTGTGGTGTGGTGTGGTGTGGTGCGGCATGGTGTGGTGTGGTGTGGTGTGGTGTGGCGTGGCGTGGCGTGGCGTGGCGTGGTGTGTGGTATGGTATGGTATGGTATGGTATGGTATGGTATGGTATGGTATGGTATGGTATGGTATGGTATGGTATGGTATGGTATGGTATGGTATGGTATGGTATGGTATGGTATGGTATGGTATGGTATGGTATGGTATGGTATGGTAGGTATGGTATGGTATGGTATGGTATGGTATGGTATGGTATGGTATGGTATGGTATGGTATGGTATGGTATGGTATGGTATGGTATGGTATGGTATGGTATGGTATGGTATGGTATGGTATGGTATGGTATGGTATGGTATGGTATGGTATGGTATGGTATGGTATGGTATGGTATGGTATGGTATGGTATGGTATGGTATGGTATGGTATGGTATGGTATGGTATGGTATGGTATGGTATGGTATGGTATGGTAGGTATGGTATGGTATGGTATGGTATGGTATGGTATGGTATGGTATGGTATGGTATGGTATGGTATGGTATGGTATGGTATGTATGGTATGGTATGGTATGGTATGGTATGGTATGGTATGGTATGGTATGGTATGGTATGGTATGGTATGGTATGGTATGGTATGGTATGGTATGGTATGGTATGGTATGGTATGGTATGTATGGTATGGTATGGTATGGTATGGTATGGTATGGTATGGTATGGTATGGTATGGTATGGTATGGTATGGTATGGTATGGTATGGTATGGTATGGTATGGTATGGTATGGTATGGTATGGTATGGTAGTATGGTATGGTATGGTATGGTATGGTATGGTATGGTATGGTATGGTATGGTATGGTATGGTATGGTATGGTATGGTATGGTATGGTATGGTATGGTATGGTATGGTATGGTATGGTATGGTATGGTATGGTATGGTATGGTATGGTATGGTATGGTATGGTATGGTATGGTATGGTATGGTATGGTATGGTATGGTATGGTATGGTATGGTATGGTATGGTATGGTATGGTATGGTATGGTATGGTATGGTATGGTATGGTATGGTATGGTATGGTATGGTATGGTATGGTATGGTATGGTATGGTATGGTATGGTATGGTATGGTATGGTATGGTATGGTATGGTATGGTATGGTATGGTATGGATGGTATGGTATGGTATGGTATGGTATGGTATGGTATGGTATGGTATGGTATGGTATGGTATGGTATGGTATGGTATGGTATGGTATGGTATGGTATGGGTATGGTATGGTATGGTATGGTATGGTATGGTATGGTATGGTATGGTATGGTATGGTATGGTATGGTATGGTATGGTATGGTATGGTATGGTATGGGTATGGTAGGTATGGTATGGTATGGTAGGTATGGTATGGTATGGTATGGTATGGTATGGTATGGTATGGTATGGTATGGTATGGTATGGTATGGTATGGTATGTATGGTATGGTATGGTATGGTATGGTATGGTATGGTATGGTATGGTATGGTATGGTATGGTATGGTATGGTATGGTATGGTATGGTATGGTATGGTATGGTATGGTATGGTGGTATGGTATGGTATGGTATGGTATGGTATGGTATGGTATGGTATGGTATGGTATGGTATGTATGGTATGGTATGGTATGGTATGGTATGGTATGGTATGGTATGGTATGGTATGGTATGGTATGGTATGGTATGGTATGGTATGGTATGGTATGGTATGGTATGGTATGGTATGGTATGGTATGGTATGGTATGGTATGGTATGGTATGGTATGGTATGGTATGGTATGGTATGGTATGGTATGGTATGGTATGGTATGGTATGGTATGGTATGGTATGGTATGGTATGGTATGGTATGGTATGGTATGGTATGGTATGGTATGGTATGGTATGGTATGGTATGGTATGGTATGGTATGGTATGGTATGGTATGGTATGGTATGGTATGGTATGTATGGTATGGTATGTATGGTATGGTATGGTATGGTATGGTATGGTATGGTATGGTATGGTATGTATGGTATGGTATGGTATGGTATGGTATGGTATGGTATGGTATGGTATGGTATGGTATGGTATGGTATGGTATGGTAATGGTATGGTATGGTATGGTATGGTATGGTATGGTATGGTATGGTATGGTATGGTATGGTATATGGTATGGTATGGTATGGTATGGTATGGTATGGTATGGTATGGTATGGTATGGTATGGTATGGTATATGGTATGGTATGGTATGGTATGGTATGGTATGTATGGTATGGTATGGTATGGTATGGATGGTATGGTATGGAGGTATGGTATGGTATGGTATGGTAGGGTATGGTAGTATGTATGGTATGTATGGTAGGTATGG